>NC_141075.1:7538236-7540736 GCF_041138505.1 Cibotium barometz
GACGAAACATACCAGCTGAGGTGCAGAAACAACAACGCGTAGAGGAGAAGCTGGTCCCGTATTCAAATGGTGAAGCTGGCCGCGTAAGCAATAAAGAAGGCAGCTATAACCTATGAGAGAGGGGCGGCACTGCATCAACTTTACCTACAATGGAGAGGGGCGACGTTGCATTGTAGTGGTGGTGGCCCAATCTGCATTGCAGTGTACGTGTGGAGGGCTAGAGAGATTGCGAGAGAGACCGGCTACAACCTACAAGAGGGTCGGTGCTCTCTGACAGTTCGATAATTAGAGATGTTGCTTCTCCTTCCCAAAATGGAGGGTCTACAATTCAACCATGAATATTACATAGATTATGAATATTACAAGAGGGTCGGTGCTCTCTGACAGTTCGATAATTAGAGATGTTGCTTCTCCTTCCCAAAATGGAGGGTCTACAATTCAACCATGAATATTACATAGATTATGAATATTACAAGAGGGTCGGTGCTCTCTAACAGTTCGATAATTAGAGATGTTGCTTCTCCTTCCCAAAATGGAGGGTCTACAATTCAACCATGAATATTACATAGATTATGGAAAATAAAAATACCTGAATTATAGCAATCTAAAAAATAATTACCTTCAATATCTTGGCCATCACCATAAACAAATGAAAATGATCTCCTTGCCACCTCCATCCTAAGAAATATACCCGTGATATTAAAACTCATAACACTAATAATTTACATAACACTTTAATATCTCCCTCTCTCCCTCTCACTCTCTCTCTATATATATGTTTAGTATTTTGTGCCAAGCAAGAAAAATAAATAAAAGCAAGTCAAAAGTAAACGTTTGTTGATCTAAATGTCAAAAAATAACAAATAGGAACTCACCGACACCTGTCCGCCATCTCAACAATTAGAACCACCGCTTGAGCAATGACGTGGTACTCTCTTTTGTGGATCTACATGATATCTTTAGCTAAATGCAAGCATATTTATACACATGAATTCAATAATACCAAAGAGAAGCATCAATGTGAAAGATTGCACAGAAAGACAACATAGATTACACATGTTACATCATTGAAAACATTTTTTTCATTGATACATATATATCTATGATTGTATATATATATATGTATCAATGATACATATACATCTATGATTGTAGTCTCCAGCGTTTGTAAGCTGCTATATCAATAGCTTATTCTCTACCTTTTGGGAATAGATTAAACTTACATCCTGATTACAGTAGTCTCCAGCGTTTGTAAGCTGCTATATCAATAGCTTATTCTCTACCTTTTGGGAATAGATTAAACTTACATCCTGATTGTAGTCTCCAACTGCTATATCAATAGCTTATTCTCTACCTTTTGGGAATAGATTAAACTTACATCCTGATTTATGCCATTTGGAAAACCTCCTTGTAGACAACATTGGTTGTGAAGACTTCGCTTGAACCTTCTATAGTGCTTTCGTGTTCCATATGATGATTTACACACACTTTCACTGCATATCAAATGATCTAACACGTGACATAGCAACGTACAACTGTCCATGTGTGAATACTTGGGTGGCCAAGTAAAGTCCCAATACACTCAATGTTTGTCCTTGGGACTTATTTATTGACATACCAAAGGCTAACCTTGCAGGAAATTGTCTCCTTCTCATGTCAAAAGGCAATTAGCATAGTAGGTATGAAAGTTATATTGGGAATAAAGACCCTGTCACCAATGTTGGTACCTATTATGATTTATGCTTCTATCACCTTTGAGTGAAATTGCTTACATATCAATCTTGTACCATTACAAAGTCCCCGTGGAGGATCCAAATTGCGGAGTAGCATGATAGGAGCATTGATCTTTAGAATCAAGCGATGAGGAGGGTAACCACCACCCAAGTTCAAATTGTTCAAGTACTCAATTGGGTACAATATTGCGTCATTCTCAGAAGAAGCAACTGAATCAGCAGTGAGGTATTCTCTTTCAAGACCGGGTAATGCACTCAAGGCTAGTTCATTAACCTCATCAACCTCTAGATTTCGTGGTGCAAGTATAGCACGGTCTTTAAAGAAGCATCCACATTCCTCCACCCTCTGAAGATCTTTGTATACCCAATCTACCAAACTCAAAATGGAGTTCCCATGGATCAACATTCGTGGTGGTATTGCCACTCTACCTTCATTATTTGGATGGCCTATAGAGCCATCTCCAATTTGTAATTTCCATTTGACAAATTCTTGTTCCGTACAATCATAAGAATTGTGTCTAACCCGCATATTTTGGGCCAGCTTTAGAACTTTCACATATCTCCAAATATATGACTGACATAACGTTGCATATCAACAATGTCCTCACGTGATCCCTTTGGCACAACCGGTAAGATTTGCCTGAAGTCACCACCAAAGAGCATAACTTTCCCACCAAACACTGAATCACTCTGCATAATGTCTTTCAATGTCCTGTCCAGTGCTTCATATGCGTACCAATGCATCATTGGAGCCTCATCCCAAATAA